>NC_091082.1:5000-12500 GCF_032405125.1 Capricornis sumatraensis
CTAACCCTAACCCTAACCCTAACCCTAACCCTAACCCTAACCCTAACCCTAACCCTAACCCTAACCCTAACCCTAACCCTAACCCTAACCCTAACCCTAACCCTAACCCTAACCCTAACCCTAACCCTAACCCTAACCCTAACCCTAACCCTAACCCTAACCCTAACCCTAACCCTAACCCTAACCCTAACCCTAACCCTAACCCTAACCCTAACCCTAACCCTAACCCTAACCCTAACCCTAACCCTAACCCTAACCCTAACCCTAACCCTAACCCTAACCCTAACCCTAACCCTAACCCTAACCCTAACCCTAACCCTAACCCTAACCCTAACCCTAACCCTAACCCTAACCCTACCCTAACCCTAACCCTAACCCTAACCCTAACCCTAACCCTAACCCTAACCCTAACCCTAACCCTAACCCTAACCCTAACCCTAACCCTAACCCTAACCCTAACCCTAACCCTAACCCTAACCCTAACCCTAACCCTAACCCTAACCCTAACCCTAACCCTAACCCTAACCCTAACCCTAACCCTAACCCTAACCCTAACCCTAACCCTAACCCTAACCCTAACCCTAACCCTAACCCTAACCCTAACCCTAACCCTAACCCTAACCCTAACCCTAACCCTAACCCTAACCCTAACCCTAACCCTAACCCTAACCCTAACCCTAACCCTAACCCTAACCCTAACCCTAACCCTAACCCTAACCCTAACCCTAACCCTAACCCTAACCCTAACCCTAACCCTAACCCTAACCCTAACCCTAACCCTAACCCTAACCCTAACCCTAACCCTAACCCTAACCCTAACCCTAACCCTAACCCTAACCCTAACCCTAACCCTAACCCTAACCCTAACCCTAACCCTAACCCTAACCCTAACCCTAACCCTAACCCTAACCCTAACCCTAACCCTAACCCTAACCCTAACCCTAACCCTAACCCTAACCCTAACCCTAACCCTAACCCTAACCCTAACCCTAACCCTAACCCTAACCCTAACCCTAACCCTAACCCTAACCCTAACCCTAACCCTAACCCTAACCCTAACCCTAACCCTAACCCTAACCCTAACCCTAACCCTAACCCTAACCCTAACCCTAACCCTAACCCTAACCCTAACCCTAACCCTAACCCTAACCCTAACCCTAACCCTAACCCTAACCCTAACCCTAACCCTAACCCTAACCCTAACCCTAACCCTAACCCTAACCCTAACCCTAACCCTAACCCTAACCCTAACCCTAACCCTAACCCTAACCCTAACCCTAACCCTAACCCTAACCCTAACCCTAACCCTAACCCTAACCCTAACCCTAACCCTAACCCTAACCCTAACCCTAACCCTAACCCTAACCCTAACCCTAACCCTAACCCTAACCCTAACCCTAACCCTAACCCTAACCCTAACCCTAACCCTAACCCTAACCCTAACCCTAACCCTAACCCTAACCCTAACCCTAACCCTAACCCTAACCCTAACCCTAACCCTAACCCTAACCCTAACCCTAACCCTAACCCTAACCCTAACCCTAACCCTAACCCTAACCCTAACCCTAACCCTAACCCTAACCCTAACCCTAACCCTAACCCTAACCCTAACCCTAACCCTAACCCTAACCCTAACCCTAACCCTAACCCTAACCCTAACCCTAACCCTAACCCTAACCCTAACCCTAACCCTAACCCTAACCCTAACCCTAACCCTAACCCTAACCCTAACCCTAACCCTAACCCTAACCCTAACCCTAACCCTAACCCTAACCCTAACCCTAACCCTAACCCTAACCCTAACCCTAACCCTAACCCTAACCCTAACCCTAACCCTAACCCTAACCCTAACCCTAACCCTAACCCTAACCCTAACCCTAACCCTAACCCTAACCCTAACCCTAACCCTAACCCTAACCCTAACCCTAACCCTAACCCTAACCCTAACCCTAACCCTAACCCTAACCCTAACCCTAACCCTAACCCTAACCCTAACCCTAACCCTAACCCTAACCCTAACCCTAACCCTAACCCTAACCCTAACCCTAACCCTAACCCTAACCCTAACCCTAACCCTAACCCTAACCCTAACCCTAACCCTAACCCTAACCCTAACCCTAACCCTAACCCTAACCCTAACCCTAACCCTAACCCTAACCCTAACCCTAACCCTAACCCTAACCCTAACCCTAACCCTAACCCTAACCCTAACCCTAACCCTAACCCTAACCCTAACCCTAACCCTAACCCTAACCCTAACCCTAACCCTAACCCTAACCCTAACCCTAACCCTAACCCTAACCCTAACCCTAACCCTAACCCTAACCCTAACCCTAACCCTAACCCTAACCCTAACCCTAACCCTAACCCTAACCCTAACCCTAACCCTAACCCTAACCCTAACCCTAACCCTAACCCTAACCCTAACCCTAACCCTAACCCTAACCCTAACCCTAACCCTAACCCTAACCCTAACCCTAACCCTAACCCTAACCCTAACCCTAACCCTAACCCTAACCCTAACCCTAACCCTAACCCTAACCCTAACCCTAACCCTAACCCTAACCCTAACCCTAACCCTAACCCTAACCCTAACCCTAACCCTAACCCTAACCCTAACCCTAACCCTAACCCTAACCCTAACCCTAACCCTAACCCTAACCCTAACCCTAACCCTAACCCTAACCCTAACCCTAACCCTAACCCTAACCCTAACCCTAACCCTAACCCTAACCCTAACCCTAACCCTAACCCTAACCCTAACCCTAACCCTAACCCTAACCCTAACCCTAACCCTAACCCTAACCCTAACCCTAACCCTAACCCTAACCCTAACCCTAACCCTAACCCTAACCCTAACCCTAACCCTAACCCTAACCCTAACCCTAACCCTAACCCTAACCCTAACCCTAACCCTAACCCTAACCCTAACCCTAACCCTAACCCTAACCCTAACCCTAACCCTAACCCTAACCCTAACCCTAACCCTAACCCTAACCCTAACCCTAACCCTAACCCTAACCCTAACCCTAACCCTAACCCTAACCCTAACCCTAACCCTAACCCTAACCCTAACCCTAACCCTAACCCTAACCCTAACCCTAACCCTAACCCTAACCCTAACCCTAACCCTAACCCTAACCCTAACCCTAACCCTAACCCTAACCCTAACCCTAACCCTAACCCTAACCCTAACCCTAACCCTAACCCTAACCCTAACCCTAACCCTAACCCTAACCCTAACCCTAACCCTAACCCTAACCCTAACCCTAACCCTAACCCTAACCCTAACCCTAACCCTAACCCTAACCCTAACCCTAACCCTAACCCTAACCCTAACCCTAACCCTAACCCTAACCCTAACCCTAACCCTAACCCTAACCCTAACCCTAACCCTAACCCTAACCCTAACCCTAACCCTAACCCTAACCCTAACCCTAACCCTAACCCTAACCCTAACCCTAACCCTAACCCTAACCCTAACCCTAACCCTAACCCTAACCCTAACCCTAACCCTAACCCTAACCCTAACCCTAACCCTAACCCTAACCCTAACCCTAACCCTAACCCTAACCCTAACCCTAACCCTAACCCTAACCCTAACCCTAACCCTAACCCTAACCCTAACCCTAACCCTAACCCTAACCCTAACCCTAACCCTAACCCTAACCCTAACCCTAACCCTAACCCTAACCCTAACCCTAACCCTAACCCTAACCCTAACCCTAACCCTAACCCTAACCCTAACCCTAACCCTAACCCTAACCCTAACCCTAACCCTAACCCTAACCCTAACCCTAACCCTAACCCTAACCCTAACCCTAACCCTAACCCTAACCCTAACCCTAACCCTAACCCTAACCCTAACCCTAACCCTAACCCTAACCCTAACCCTAACCCTAACCCTAACCCTAACCCTAACCCTAACCCTAACCCTAACCCTAACCCTAACCCTAACCCTAACCCTAACCCTAACCCTAACCCTAACCCTAACCCTAACCCTAACCCTAACCCTAACCCTAACCCTAACCCTAACCCTAACCCTAACCCTAACCCTAACCCTAACCCTAACCCTAACCCTAACCCTAACCCTAACCCTAACCCTAACCCTAACCCTAACCCTAACCCTAACCCTAACCCTAACCCTAACCCTAACCCTAACCCTAACCCTAACCCTAACCCTAACCCTAACCCTAACCCTAACCCTAACCCTAACCCTAACCCTAACCCTAACCCTAACCCTAACCCTAACCCTAACCCTAACCCTAACCCTAACCCTAACCCTAACCCTAACCCTAACCCTAACCCTAACCCTAACCCTAACCCTAACCCTAACCCTAACCCTAACCCTAACCCTAACCCTAACCCTAACCCTAACCCTAACCCTAACCCTAACCCTAACCCTAACCCTAACCCTAACCCTAACCCTAACCCTAACCCTAACCCTAACCCTAACCCTAACCCTAACCCTAACCCTAACCCTAACCCTAACCCTAACCCTAACCCTAACCCTAACCCTAACCCTAACCCTAACCCTAACCCTAACCCTAACCCTAACCCTAACCCTAACCCTAACCCTAACCCTAACCCTAACCCTAACCCTAACCCTAACCCTAACCCTAACCCTAACCCTAACCCTAACCCTAACCCTAACCCTAACCCTAACCCTAACCCTAACCCTAACCCTAACCCTAACCCTAACCCTAACCCTAACCCTAACCCTAACCCTAACCCTAACCCTAACCCTAACCCTAACCCTAACCCTAACCCTAACCCTAACCCTAACCCTAACCCTAACCCTAACCCTAACCCTAACCCTAACCCTAACCCTAACCCTAACCCTAACCCTAACCCTAACCCTAACCCTAACCCTAACCCTAACCCTAACCCTAACCCTAACCCTAACCCTAACCCTAACCCTAACCCTAACCCTAACCCTAACCCTAACCCTAACCTAACCCTAACCCTACCTAACCTAACCCTAACCTACCCTACCCTAACCCTACCCCACCCTAACCCTAACCCCTAACCCTAACCCCTAACCCCTAACCCCCTAACCCTACACCCCTAACCCCTAACCCTAACCCAACCCTAACCCTAACCCTAACCCTAACCCCAACCCTACCCTACCCTAACCCACCCCAACCCCTAACCCTAACCCTAACCCAACCCTAACCCTAACCCTAACCCTAACCCTAACCCTAACCCTAACCCTAACCCTAACCCTAACCCTAACCCTAACCCTAACCCTAACCCTAACCCTAACCCTAACCCTAACCCTAACCCTAACCCTAACCCTAACCCTAACCCTAACCCTAACCCTAACCCTAACCCTAACCCTAACCCTAACCCTAACCCTAACCCTAACCCTAACCCTAACCCTAACCCTAACCCTAACCCTAACCCTAACCCTAACCCTAACCCTAACCCTAACCCTAACCCTAACCCTAACCCTAACCCTAACCCTAACCCTAACCCTAACCCTAACCCTAACCCTAACCCTAACCCTAACCCTAACCCTAACCCTAACCCTAACCCTAACCCTAACCCTAACCCTAACCCTAACCCTAACCCTAACCCTAACCCTAACCCTAACCCTAACCCTAACCCTAACCCTAACCCTAACCCTAACCCTAACCCTAACCCTAACCCTAACCCTAACCCTAACCCTAACCCTAACCCTAACCCTAACCCTAACCCTAACCCTAACCCTAACCCTAACCCTAACCCTAACCCTAACCCTAACCCTAACCCTAACCCTAACCCTAACCCTAACCCTAACCCTAACCCTAACCCTAACCCTAACCCTAACCCTAACCCTAACCCTAACCCTAACCCTAACCCTAACCCTAACCCTAACCCTAACCCTAACCCTAACCCTAACCCTAACCCTAACCCTAACCCTAACCCTAACCCTAACCCTAACCCTAACCCTAACCCTAACCCTAACCCTAACCCTAACCCTAACCCTAACCCTAACCCTAACCCTAACCCTAACCCTAACCCTAACCCTAACCCTAACCCTAACCCTAACCCTAACCCTAACCCTAACCCTAACCCTAACCCTAACCCTAACCCTAACCCTAACCCTAACCCTAACCCTAACCCTAACCCTAACCCTAACCCTAACCCTAACCCTAACCCTAACCCTAACCCTAACCCTAACCCTAACCCTAACCCTAACCCTAACCCTAACCCTAACCCTAACCCTAACCCTAACCCTAACCCTAACCCTAACCCTAACCCTAACCCTAACCCTAACCCTAACCCTAACCCTAACCCTAACCCTAACCCTAACCCTAACCCTAACCCTAACCCTAACCCTAACCCTAACCCTAACCCTAACCCTAACCCTAACCCTAACCCTAACCCTAACCCTAACCCTAACCCTAACCCTAACCCTAACCCTAACCCTAACCCTAACCCTAACCCTAACCCTAACCCTAACCCTAACCCTAACCCTAACCCTAACCCTAACCCTAACCCTAACCCTAACCCTAACCCTAACCCTAACCCTAACCCTAACCCTAACCCTAACCCTAACCCTAACCCTAACCCTAACCCTAACCCTAACCCTAACCCTAACCCTAACCCTAACCCTAACCCTAACCCTAACCCTAACCCTAACCCTAACCCTAACCCTAACCCTAACCCTAACCCTAACCCTAACCCTAACCCTAACCCTAACCCTAACCCTAACCCTAACCCTAACCCTAACCCTAACCCTAACCCTAACCCTAACCCTAACCCTAACCCTAACCCTAACCCTAACCCTAACCCTAACCCTAACCCTAACCCTAACCCTAACCCTAACCCTAACCCTAACCCTAACCCTAACCCTAACCCTAACCCTAACCCTAACCCTAACCCTAACCCTAACCCTAACCCTAACCCTAACCCTAACCCTAACCCTAACCCTAACCCTAACCCTAACCCTAACCCTAACCCTAACCCTAACCCTAACCCTAACCCTAACCCTAACCCTAACCCTAACCCTAACCCTAACCCTAACCCTAACCCTAACCCTAACCCTAACCCTAACCCTAACCCTAACCCTAACCCTAACCCTAACCCTAACCCTAACCCTAACCCTAACCCTAACCCTAACCCTAACCCTAACCCTAACCCTAACCCTAACCCTAACCCTAACCCTAACCCTAACCCTAACCCTAACCCTAACCCTAACCCTAACCCTAACCCTAACCCTAACCCTAACCCTAACCCTAACCCTAACCCTAACCCTAACCCTAACCCTAACCCTAACCCTAACCCTAACCCTAACCCTAACCCTAACCCTAACCCTAACCCTAACCCTAACCCTAACCCTAACCCTAACCCTAACCCTAACCCTAACCCTAACCCTAACCCTAACCCTAACCCTAACCCTAACCCTAACCCTAACCCTAACCCTAACCCTAACCCTAACCCTAACCCTAACCCTAACCCTAACCCTAACCCTAACCCTAACCCTAACCCTAACCCTAACCCTAACCCTAACCC